>NC_040033.1:8965929-8987318 GCF_000972845.2 Larimichthys crocea | reverse complement strand
ATATACATAAACCCATAACATTTCATTCCCCGCCTGTCACAACACACGCAGGCTATCACTTGCGAATTAAGCCAGCCCTTGCTGGGCAGGTTGTTAAAGAGGAGACTTGAATATCTTTTAATGAAACTTGCAAAACGAAAAAGAAGCTAAATGAAATCCATCATAAAACCATCGAAATGCCGATTTACTGGGCTATATATTCGTTATAGTCATTTGTATTGCTGTGAACAGAAAAGATTGTTTCCAGTAATCATATTTGAACCAAAAATCCGTAAATTGACAAGAGAATGAAATGCTTGCACCGGCTCTTCTTGATGAGCTGAGTCAAATGATCTGACTCCCTAAAAAGAATTGAACTTCCCATCACTAGACGTAATATCCTCACAAAAAAGTCTTTATATATTTACTTTAATATCTCACACAAATCCAGCCGTTTTAAAAAAAAAACCTAATGGTTAATAGTTACACAGTTTGTGCTCAGGTTGCTTGAAATAGTTTTGAAGTAATCCATTCATAAAGTAGGAACAATTTGTAGTGGTTTTCTGCACGGACGTCGTTGACGGGCACACACATGCAGACAGCTGATGTTAGTTGTGGAGACGTGGACTTAACTCAGCCGTCCATAACTCAGCTTCTCTGCCTTTATATCCCCAACCTGACAGCTCGGTCGCGTTGTTTGCCGGCGTGTCTTCGTAATGGCGACAGTGGAGGAGCTGAAGCTGCGGGTGAGGGAGCTGGAAAACGAGTTGATCAAGTGTCAGCAGAAGCAGTGCGCCGCGGAGGATGCTCACAGCCAGGAGCTGCACAGACCCAAGATTGACAAGATGAGCGCCGAGGTTGTGGATTCAAACCCATACAGGTGACCTGTTTTTATATATATATTATTATTTTAGCTCTTCATAGATTGGACTGCTCATAGCACGGATGGGGCTACGCCTCTATGAGTCATTCATCCCATATGGTGTCTAATCCCAGCTGTGTTTTCATTGCAGTCGTCTCATGGCTTTAAAGAGAATGGGCATCGTGGATGATTACGAGGTATGACATTTTAATTTTGTTTTTGCATTGCAGTGCTTGAGTTTGGGGGTTGGTGCTCCACCCCTAACAGAAATTACCATAATGTTATAATAAAGAAATATTAAATGTGTGTTATTAAAGCCTTTTTCCACCACATGGCTGTCCTTAAGGTTGTTTATTATTCTTTGAAGACCATGTGACCTGGGTGGTATTATTTTAAAAACATGAGCTGCCCCACTTCTTCTTTTTAGATTTCAGATTCAGCAGATGCCAGCACTAAAAAAAAGAAAGATTTCAATCAATTTATTTATTTAGAGGAGAGTTAAATCTGGTGAGGCTGCTTCGATTGTGACTCACTGACCCTCTTCTCAAAGAAACATGACATGGATGACTGAGAACCATCACAGGATCCATTTTTATATATTTTTTATAGCCCTCTGTTAATCAAAGGTTGTTGTTTTTTTTTTTTGCAGTGCTTCAGTTTGGGGGTTGGTGCTCCAGCCCTAACAGAAATTACCATAATGTTATAATAAAGAAGAAGAACTGTTATTAAAACCTATTTCTAGTATGTTTCACCACATGGCTGTCCTTAAGGTTGTTTATTATTCTTTGAAGACCATGTGACCTGGGTGGTATTATTTTAAAAACATGAGCAGCCCCACTTCTTTTTAGATTGATTTTTTTTTCAGCACTGAAAAAAGAAAGATTTAAATCAATTTATTTATTTAGAGGAGAGTTAAATCTGGTGCAGCTCTGAACCAAGAGGCTGCTTCGACCCTCTTCTTAAAGAAACATGACATGGATAACTGAGAACCTTCACAGGATCAGTTTTTTTATATAATTGATTATGTTTTTTTGCATTGAGGATGAATAATAATTATCTTCTTTTTGTTGACAGAAAATCCGGACTTTCACAGTCGCTGTGGTTGGTGTTGGAGGAGTGGGCAGTGTGACAGCTGAAATGCTCACTAGATGTGGCATTGGTAAGGTAATACAAAGCTTTTTTTTATTATTATTTCCTCTACATCACCTTATGCCTGTTTATCTTGTTCAGTAGTTTGTCTGCCTGTGCTTACTCCAAATCCTTCCGCCGTCACAGTTGCTCCTCTTTGACTACGATAAAGTAGAGCTGGCCAATATGAACAGACTGTTCTTCCAGCCTCATCAGGCAGGACTCAGTAAAGTCGAAGCAGCAGAGCACACACTCAGGTACACAGCCGTTTACAGTCGTTTACATTTCTCCCAAACTAGAGACGTTCTGTGTCTTTCTGCTTACATGTCTCTGAAATGACTCAACAGGAACATCAACCCAGATGTGTCATTTGAGACCCACAACTACAACATCACCACAATGGAGAATTTCACACATTTCATGGAGCGCATCAGGTGAGACTCCCTACCCTCCGGTTTCTAGTTTTACTCTTCTCTTCCTCTCAGTGGTTCAGGTCTTCACATCAAAATATTCTGTTTGTCTTTTTAAGTCAAGGAGGGCTGGAAGATGGGAAGCCTGTGGATTTGGTTCTGAGCTGTGTGGACAACTTTGAAGCCAGAATGGCCATCAATACAGTAAGTGCACAAAAACAACGTACACACTGTGCTTTGTACATGTTACTCTTGTATTCATTTTGTCATGTTTGTCTCAGGCCTGTAATGAACTCGGTCAGATCTGGATGGAGTCTGGTGTCAGTGAGAACGCTGTATCAGGACACATCCAGCTCATCATTCCTGGAGAGACGGCGTGCTTCGCTGTACGTTCTCACAAACATATTTCGTTTTAACATTGTTGTACCCCCTACATTAGTTGTGCAACATTGCTATGTGAGGAAAAAGGAACTATTTAGTTGTAATACAGCTTCATATCCTTTTATTAGTGTGCTCCTCCTCTGGTGGTGGCAGCTAACATCGATGAGAAGACCCTGAAAAGGGAGGGTGTATGTGCTGCCAGTCTACCAACAACAATGGGTGTGGTCGCAGGCATCCTGGTGCAAAATGTTCTCAAGTAAGATGACCTAAAGGTGTCAAGTTTTACACATTATATATAAATATACACAGTATCATTTACATTGCTTTGTTGTCTTTCAGGTATCTGTTAAAGTTCGGCACAGTCAGTTATTATCTTGGCTACAACGCCATGCAGGACTTCTTCCCAACCATGGCCATGAAAGCAAACCCCCAGTGCAATGACCGCTACTGCAGGAAACAACAGGAGGAGTACAAGGTGTGCACTTGTTTTCAAGTATTAGGACGTAGGACCAACTGTTCATAACAGTACAGTACTCTAATATGGTGCTGTACCAGTTGGGAAAGCTAACCATGTCCATATGTGTGAATTTTTCTCTCTAGAAAAAAGAAGCAGAGCGGCCAAAAGTTGAAGTTGTTCAGGTAGAGGAGGAGGTCGTCATACATGAGGACAATGAGTGGGGTAAGTACCAGACAGCTACGCCAGCTAGTGTCATAGTGTATCATCATGCGTATTAATACACAACATTGTGCTGTGCAGGTATTGAACTTGTATCAGAGGTGTCTGACGCAGAGTTACAGGCTGCATCGGGCAGCGTGCCTGACCTCCCAGAGGGCATCACTGTGGCTTACACCATTCCAGCTGAGGTTGGTATTCTGTAACACGGCGCAGTTGTGAATTTACACTTTGTTATACATTAGATTATTGCTGACCTTTTTCCAAAGCGTGAAATATTTTTGAATTCCAATAGTAAAGTCAACTAAATATTAAATATGACAGATGACCTCGGGCAAGTTTCTATTGTTATTTTTTAAAATGAAAAGTACTGCCTGGCTTGAAGGTAGATGGGAAATCAATCTAAAAATCATGATGCAGTGGAAATGGGTCAGCAGTACGGTATATGCATTTGTAGATTTGGCAAAGGCATGAAAAAAACAAAACATAATGTGTATAATATTTTGTTTTGAATTTGTACCAGAGTCCAGCAAGCGGAGAGACCGTGGAGGAGACAGAACAGAGTCTGGAAGAGTTGATGGCTCAGATGAGAAAGTTGTAAGCAGCAATCTGAAGAAGCGTTTCTGCTATTCAGATATAACTTGCCTTTTCTCACGTGTCCATTGCTTTCTTTGATAACAAGCATCTCATGAAATGTCAAATAAACAATTCAAGAATTAATTCTTCTAACCGCATAAAAGGGTGAAATGCATTAAAGGCACTGTTACAAACAAAGCAGTCAAATGTGTAATTTGCTTACGTACTCGAAAGGTGTTCAGCACTTTGAACTGGAACCGTCTCTAATGAAAAGTATGCAAACCCGGATTAATATCACTGTTAGTGCATTAACGTGTGTCACAATGGGTATTTTCTACGGTTTTGACTAGTGAATGAGTGTCCCTACCTTTTTAAATGTATGTGCTGTCATTCACTCAGCTTTAAGAAAAACACCTGCTGCAACAGTAACGATGAACAATGTTTGAGTTGTCTCAATAAAGTATTTATTAGATGGGATACAATCATCTCTATATTTTGGATGTGAGAGGAGTGATTTTCTTTTTTCATTGCTGTCCTGTACAGATTTTCTATTTTACATTAACACATGAATACATTTTTTACATACACGTCAGATATGCACGTATGCACTAAATTTAGCAATGAAACAAGGTTTTAGTTTCCATTTTGGATTCATGTACATTCGATCAGACAATAAATCTTTACTTTAGTGTATTTTAACATGTGGCACCATCGTGGTTTTGGCAAATCCATTAAAATACTTTTTGTAAATGAACACAGACATTAAAGTTTTGCTAAAAGCACAGCATGAAATCAGTACCAGAAGTGATGTTTCCTCATACATGGTCTTGATTTTGAACATTTATCTTCTACAATTTTGGATTACATACAACACTTGATACTAGTAGGTAAACATTATGTAATGTAAACATAAATTGTATTTTAACAACATATAAATGTACCAATTTTGCACAATGCTCACATTTGATTTGAGAGACAGTAGCTCTATAAAAATCCTTCATTCAGGACATCAGGAATGTAGACTTGGCAACCAATCTGTCTGAGGTCTGAATAGTTTTGGTGAGACGTAACAGCATAATCAGACTGAGCTGTTGAAAGGTTTGGTATTTCATACTTCATCTCCTTAACTTGAAAAGCCCTTTTTTTAAAAACTGAATTTAGTCATTTGAAATTGATGGAACCTGTATCCTTAATTCACAAAAGAGAAAGTGCATAGAGTAATATGTGATGAGCATTAGAAAGCACTGAATGTGTCTGGTTATTAATCATGTTTGATGGGTGAGGTTATGACAAACCTTCATGGCATTTCTATTTTGAGTTTGTTTCAGTCTGGATTAAGTGTAAACCTGAGTTCCAGACCTATAAAAGGATTTATTTAAAAGGAAGTTCAAAGTTCCTAACACTTGATTATGTTAAAAATATTAATAAATACTTTTGGCAAATACATAGGTTTCACAGACTAATACGGCAGACTTCATAATTATACTGGCAGGAACAGTATATTAAACCTCCATCTAGGCAACAATCACAGTGTGATGACCAGGATGGTTCCCTTTTTTTGATAAAACCATGGTCCAGGAATGTTTTTTTTTTATTTTTTATTCTATGGTAGAGCTGTCACAACAGCTTTAATTGTTCCGTGGCACTAAGTGGCTGAATGGAGTCACCTCGGGACATGTGGGAGGGGAGCAGGTCCTCTCAGACTGAACGTGTCCCCGCTGGAGGAGTGACGTGACAGAGCGTTCCCACACACCAACGATGGCTCTGCCTCCTTTATCTCCATTGCACGTTTGTAAAGCTCTGCCGCCTTCTCGAAATCGCCCTCTTCGTAGCTTATGAAATAAAAGCAGAGGAAAAGAATTGTAATGCAACATTCATGATTAAACTTCTGATTAGTCGAATGTAACCTGAACTGCTGTACCTCAGCACAGCCAGGTTTTTTAGGGTCTCTCCGACTCGTGGGTGTGAACGCCCCAAACTATCCTCATACACTTTCAGTGCCCGTTCATAAAGAGGCAAGGCGTCACCGTGCTTCTTCTGCCATAGAGAAAGAAATCAGCAGTTAGTTTTGCTCTACAGAACATAAAATACAGCTACACGTGCACATAACAGCCATTAAAATAAAAATATGTACAAACGCTTCCAAAGAAATATGCAAGTCAGGATAATGTGGTAGAGACTGCGTAAAGCATGATGAACGTTCTCACCAGCTGGCAGTAGATTACAGCCAGATTAACCAGTGCTGTGGCCACACTGGGATGTTTGGGCCCAAAACTTTTTTCCCTGATTTCCAGAGACAGCTCATACAGCGGCACTGCCTTTTCCAGCTTCCCCTGTGCAACACACACATCTTCAAATTAGACTGTCAGCCAACTACAAACACAGAGATGAGCTGTTTAACAGAGTATTTAAAGTGTCAACAAGCACGCTTATCTCACTCTGCGTTTATAGAGCATGGCCAGGTGTTTGAGCGTGTATGCCAGCGACGGGTGGTCTGGGGACAAGGCCTTCTTGCGAATGTCTAGCGCCCTCTCGTACATGTCCTCAGCTGTCTCATACTCCCTCCTCTCTGTGTGCAATGCAGCCAGGTTGTTGAGGGACTGAGCACAATCTGGGTGATCTGGCCCAAGGACACGCTGACGCATCTCCAGAGAGCGTGTCAAGAATACCTTGGCTGCACTGGTGAGGGCAAAGAGAAGGATTTTAGATACGTTGGCGAACATACAAATAAATAACTTAACAGTCAGGTAGAAAGTGCAATTTGAGGTAGACTGGAATTACACAATTAACGTCTGTAATGCAGAGATTGTGTGCATGATTGTGTGCATGCCAGCAACATGTGTGCCTTACTCCAGGTTGTTTTGGAGGTAGTACAGGACACCCAGTTCATTAAGTGTCTTGGCACAGTCTGCAGAATCTTTTCCCAGGGTCAGCTCTTCCAGCTGTAGGGCTCTGCGCCTCAACAAAGTGAAGCCATACTGCAGGGAGGATCAGACAAAAGGCATGTACAACAGGACTGATGAAGTGAGTACGACTAAGCATGTGGGCACCTGTGAAACATTCTTACCATATGACCTTTCTGGCGAGCAGTTTTCTGACGGATCTTTACTGACATCTTCCTGAGTTTCTCGGCTTGTTCGTACCTGATAGTAAAAATGCCAGATGTAAGCTATTAAAGGTGTTTTTTTAGTGGAATCCTGTCTTGACAGTGTCACTAGTTACTCTAAACATTTAATAAGGTCATCAACACAGGTGGGATGCATCTTTATAAAATACATTGCTTGGCAGGAAAAACCAATAAACTATAGTATATGAACAACAATTAAAAAAAACATCAAGCTTATCAACACCAAGAGAGAACCATTTACTTGTTTTGTTTCTGATAGAGCATCGCAAGTGACTCCAGCTCTCGTGCCACGCTGGCATGCTCGGCTCCATAGGCGTTCTCACTTATCTCCAGGGCCTGCTTGTACAGCTGCTCAGCGTTGCCGTACTTCTTCCACTGAACATAAACCCCGGCCAGCTGGTGCAGGGAGTGAGCTACGCTGGGATGGTCCGGGTCCAAGGCTGTCTCCCGGATCTCAAGGGACCTTTGTAAAGGGGCTACAGCCTAGACAGACGGAATCAGAAAATACGGTTTATAAAAAAGGACATTTATTTAGGCCATGTAACCAAATAAAACTATTTCAAAGCTAATACTGCAACTATGTGTATTACCTGACTAGGGAGGCCCAGGTCTTTGAGGAAGCGTCCCAAGGTCTCATACAAGTTTGCCAGCTTGGTCATGCTGTCTTCGCTCTCACAGCTCTTCTCATAGTGTTTCAGGGAGTCAAAGTACTCAGTTGCCATGGAGTTTTTGTCTTTGCCTACATATTGCCAATAAGCTAGCAGCTCAGAGAAATGCCCCCTAAAAGAAAAAGAAAAACAACATCTAACTATATCTTAGTTAAATGTGGCAGGCTTTGTAATATGAGGTTAGGGTTAGTTCATACCTCTTGTAGAGGTTTTGGGAGACAAACAGGTTCAGGAGGCTAAGCTGTAGTTTAGTCCTATCCTCCTGCTGTTGGAGCAGCCAGGGCAGCTCATCTGCAACACGCCAAGTCACCCGGTCCTGGCTACACACACACACACACACAACATACACACAATGAGCTGTGATGGCAGAAAAACGTGAGTTGTGTTGTATGAAGGGAGGATGACCACTCTTAAGCACCTGAGTTGCTGACTGAAGTAATGTATGAGTTTCTCTCTGTAAGCAGCAGAGCTACTTCCTCCGCCCAGAAACTCCAACCTCACAGCTTCCCAAGCCTGAAGGACAAGCACACATACAGACATAAACCTCTGAATAGTCTATTCTGTCCTATAAATATCACCCCAATGACTTTGTGCTTCTTTTTCTTTTCCAGTGACTTTGCGCTCTTGCCTTACCTGCAGGTGTTGAAACCTGATGAGCCCACAACGGAGGGTTACAAAGCAGAGTCTGTTCAGGCGGTAAAGCAGAGAGGACAGGACCGGCAACTCCACTTCTGGGAAAAGGTCTAGTACCTCTGATTCACTCACTCCATTATGGCTGGCACATACCAGACACAGTATCTAAGGAGAGACAAAAACAAGCACATATTCCTCTGCTGCATGGGGAAAAGAAACACAAACTGTGTCATAAAAACGGTTTGCTATTAAACCAATAATGATGACAAAACTCTGTTTGAGAGAGAAGTTATTATTAGGTCACCTCTCTCATGATGTGTCGCTCTCTGTCTGTGTTCAGGGAGTTCAGTGTCATCTTGAGTGCCTGGCGGTAGAGTGACATGGTGTCCTGACACTGCAGACACTGCTCCAGGCTCTTCTCCAGTGACCAACATGATATACTGTTTGGCAGGAACCAAAAAAAATAAAGCAAAATAAACAAGAACATTCATGTAGCCACATATTCTCCGCTCTTAAAACGTTTTTAAGCGCTGTTGTTGCTTAATATGAAAACAAAAATGATGAAGTGGCTGACCTGATGATCATCCTTGCCAGAAGTGTGACATATAATGCATTGCAGGTGGACGCAGAGCGACAGTGCCTTTCCAGCTTCTTCTCCTGGAACAAAGATACGACATTCAAGTGTGGCATTCTCACAAAAAAACTCTGCTGAAATGATTGATGGGACGATAACTGACCTGGTCTTTAGTAAATTTGAGATCCATGCTCTGGCACTCTGCATTAACGACACTTCTGACCTCTCTGGGACTCAGTGGGTCTAAGTGGAGCGTGGGCCACAACCTAAACAGACACAGTCACTTCATTACAAATGGATTTACTTCAGGAGCACATTTTAGAAAACACACATCACTGCAAGGCAAATAAATAAATAACATTTTGATCCAACCACAATTTAGAATTCAAGCAGTGCGTCTCACCTCCAAGCTTGAGGACACGTCTCTACGTTGACAGACACCACCACTCTTACGTTAACGGGAAGAGGGTCAATCAGCCACTTCATGTGTCTTTCTGCTTGCTGAAAAAAGGGATAGAAACTGTAACGTTAGAAGACGGATTCTGTAAAAAATAAAAAGAGAAAAACTGCAGAGTAGAGAGGCGAAGAGGTTTACCTGTATTTGGTCAATAGAATCGATGATGATGATGATGTTTCCTTGATGCCGTGCTGACAGTCTTTCAAGCCAGCGAGGAAACTCCTCCAAGATCTTACTGGGTTCCATGGACAAGCCAGAAATAGACCAGAAGTGCTGCAGCAGCTACGTGACAGCGCAGACAGAAAGAAAACGCATTTCCAGAGTTATTCTGAGTGTCTTCACTGGAATTAAGTCTATGAACGACACAATGAGAGAGAGACCTCCTTACTTTGACTGTGAGGCGTTTGATAATGAGAACTGGCTCTGAGCTCGTGGAAAGTGGGCGACCAACAAAATGATAAAGGAACAAGGTGTTGGGGGACTGCTTCTGCTGCTGCTCGATCCTGAAAAAGACAAACCGTACAAAATGTCCTGTTCCTTAATGATACATTAAAAAACACTGACACCATGTATTTTGGTTCGAAGCGTGCAACTTTCAGGGGACATATTACACTTGATCTATTCTCACCATTTGGAGAGCAGGAGAGACTTCCCTGAGCCTGGACCACCAGACACCAGCAGAGGAGGGGTGGGAGGGGGAGCCGCAATCATGTCATTCAAACGATCTATATACTGAGGAGGACATCAGATACAGTACGGACTTAGAGAGATTAAAGAACAAATTATTAGACTGGAAGACGAGATAAAAAAAGAGGAGAAGATCTGTCATACCTTCTGGAAACCTAACTGGGAGGTGGTGCTGTTACAGGCTTGCTGGTAGGATTCAATCTGCTCCTGTTCATCGTGCAGGTCCCACAGCACATCTCCTGAGTCTTCCTCTCGTCCCTCCTCTATACCAGAGTCCTTAGAGTCAACGTCTGCTCCTTCAAGACCCAGCAGCTCCTACATAGTGAGGGTAGAAGTTAAAAGGCTGAACATATAGCACTGTACACACACAATACTTTAGGTTACAAAAAGACTGACTCTGTTGAGAGACAGTCTGTACCTGTTTGATGACTTTCTCTAGTTGAGCATAAATCAGGTCGGCACCCTCCTCTGCAGAGCCACTATGATCCACCACCTGGGTTAATGTTGAAAACATGTCAGCACAAGCACCGTGAGGCATCTAGCAACCGGGAAGATAAAGAGTCAACTTTAAAAAGGCAATAAACCCACAACTTCTGCTTTCTGCCCACAGTGTATTTAAGCTGTATAAATACTGCACATATGATTGTGGGAAGCTGTGTGAGGGTAAAAAAGAACAATGCGGAAGAGCATTCATACTGAGGATGGATAATGAAGGCTATTTATCGTAAAGCACATACATATTCATGACTTTAAATGTCAGAACCATTTGGAATGCACTCTCACGGCATTTTGAAAGGACAAGCCGTTATGGTAAACACTGTAAAATGCAGCCTTTTGTCTAACCTTCGATACTTTGTGAGATAGCTCCTTGTATCCTCTTTTGTCCTGTTCATTTAATATACGGCGCTACACTAACCTTCACTTTAGCAGCTTTGTCTGCAGCATTGATCCTCTCTAACAGTTGCCTGGTGGGTTCAGTCAAATTGTGATCTTCTCCAGTCCTGAGGTAGAGCACTAGCGGATGGCCATCTGGATTCTTCACAAAAGCCTCCTCACAATCCTCCACCACAGAGCTACACAGATTATGAACATCAGAAGAAAATGTTTCATTTTATTAGAAACAATGTAATGTATGTATGTTAATTTCATGGTGTATGGGACTTGCTGTACCTAGTGACAGCAGATTTGAGAAGAAGCACACACACAGAGCTCCTTTCAATCTCCTGCCTGCGCTCCACAGCGTATTTGGCAGCGTTCTCCTCTGGGAAGCAGACGTTCAGGTAGAAATGACCGAGACCCTCACACATTCTCCGTAACACAGGGGAGTGTTTCTGTAATGAAAACACAAAGCAAAGACTTGGAAGATGAATGGCAGTTCTCTACAAAGGTGACATTTTAAACCACAAGTTTCAGTTCTCTCGGAGTCTGACGTTTAGTCTAGTCTTGAAATTATGGAACTAATGTTCCAGACTAAATACGGTCTTAAATAAAACCTCTGTGAGCATGATTCACTTCAGATTAGGACACAGTGATTGATTATTCTGTTTCAGTGATCAATGATGAGCATCATCGGACAGACTACTACTTCTAACCATAGTCTTCCTACCCCATGTCCAGGAAGGCCCACCCATTAAAATGAAAAACATAATAGTGTCACACTATCCCTTAAAAAACAGAATATTTACAGTTTGTTGACACACAGTGCGCGTTTAACCAACCTTAATAAAGATATCAAGCTCAGCTCTGGTCTCCTGGGTGAAGATCAGGTAGCAGCGCACTGTGTTACTCCATAAGGCCTGGGGCACATGAGGGGAGACCTGAAGGAGACTGGCCACTGCAGCATCCCAGTCATCTGACACAAACGCAAGAAAAAACTAATATTATAATAATTAAATTAATTATTCCAGTGCTACTTCTGCCCTGCCTACAACCAGTGTCATGAAGTCTCACTTCTTTCTACATAATGTATTGCAGTTTACTTACCTCTGCTGACATTTGCAAAGGGTCCCTCCACATCTATCAGACTGTGAGCGAACTCTGGGCCCCGGAAGGTCTGTTGCAGCTGCATCATGCTACCCATAGAGGGCTCACTTCCCAGCACACCACCGGACCAGTATTCACACTGTGTCCCTGCAGCTGGAAACATACAGTGAATAAATAATAGGATTAAATGAATACTGAACGGATGGATGGATGAAACAATCACAGATTTCTGTCTTACCAGTGACAGTGGTTTGGTTGTCGTCTGAGTCAGAATCATTGGGGTCATAGACCTGGATGCCCTGAGCCTGCAACTGTTGCATCTTGGCCTCCAAGTCCCTCTTGGCTCGCAGGAGATCCTGAATCTCCTTTTCTTTCGTCTCCCGGAAAATCTGGCGATCATTTAGCCACTTGGTTAGAGCTGCGATCACAATTACTGGAGAAGAAAAAAGCCACACAGTAACACACACACACACACACCTTAAACTGTCGTTTAACTTTGTCCCGGTCATGTTCAAAGGTGGCGGCTCTCTCCATAGCTTGGTACTTTGCCTCAAGGGCGCTCTCTTTCTCTCTGAGGATCTTCTGGTAGGTCTTCTGCAGAGCCTGGTGTCAACATGGAGAAAGATCATGTTAAATATCCACGAAACAAAGACGATAACACGGCAGTCTCTGAATCTCACCTGGAGCTCAGCTCTCAGCCTCTTGTTCTCCTCATCCAGCTTGGCCTCCTTCTTCTGCATGGACGAGATCTCGTTATTCTTGCTGACACGGAAGATCTCATACTCTTTCCGCAGTCTTTCATACTCTGCAGCATACTCCAGATCCACAGAGCCCGTGGACTTAAAACTGGCCCCGATCACCCGAGGTCCTCTGCGGAAGGAACTGCGCAGGAGCCGGGCTTTGGGTTTGACCTCCACTGGGATCTCACAGGCTTCTCCACCTTCACCCCCATACCCGTCTTCGATCACCTCTCCCGGGCTGACCAAAGAGGATGCGGTGCCCATGGTGGCAGCCTATCGGGAGCCCATAGCTGCTCCTGCGCGATGACAGGCAGGCACAGTGACAACTATTAGAAAGTTTTTCAGCAGGAGCCGGTCTGTGTGTAGTGACTAACTTATTAGGGCCCGTATTTTTAAAGGAGCGCCTCCAGCTATAAAGAGGTCTGCAGCTTCTAGCTAACGATTCTTAGCTCACAAACAAACAGCCGTCCAACACGTCCGACACGATATTTACTGACGTGAAAAACAGCAGGGGACACACAGTAACTCTCCGTGTGTTTATTAGTGTCCGAGTTTTTAGGTTGGAAAACAAATGAAGCTGTCTTAAACAAACAAGAAGACACTCACAGTCCGCTCCCGTCCTCACAGCTTCTTCCTGGCTGCCTTGGTAACAAGGCGATGGTACGGGAGCTCGCAGGAGACAAACTGGGTGAAAGTCAATTATTCTTCAAAGTGTGCAGAGCCAGGTGTTACATGAATGAAGGGTCACATACCTGACACTTTGTGCCATTTAATCCTAGAATTACAGATATTGAGATATTGCCACAATAATTCTGACATCATATACCACTCTTCATCTCCTTCAGGTTTGTGATGGCTCTCTGGATGATTTCTGGACTGTGTCTGTTTGACCCAGCAGGCCTCCTAGAGTCTCTGGTTGGACTCCAGAGAGAGGCCATGAAGGAAGCGAACAAAGGTCCAGGTGACCATTTTTACTTTGAAGGGATTTCTCCATGGCCTTCTTCAGGAAGACATCCAGGGTGGAGTAATTCTCCTCCTCCTCCTTCTTCTCTGTCAGGAAGTCCTTCAGCACCTCTGTCTTCTTGTTGGTGTACAGTGGAACAGTAGACTGCCGCCAGAAACTCCTGAACGCTCAGATGAACAAAGCAGTAGACTGTTTTCTGGAAGATCACACTCTCTCTTTTGAAGATCTTTGTGCAAACTCCTGAGTACACCGAGGCCTCTGTGACATCCGACCACACTGCTCCCGGTCTTCTTGGTAGAACTGATGTTTCCTTCTCCCAGTTGTTCAAACGCCGCCTCCCCCCGCTTCAAAAGAACTTCCCTGTCAGCCTCCGTCAGCTCCTGTGGACTCGTCTCATGTCCTTCATCGTACTTCTTCTTCTTCCTCTTTGTCTGAACCAGCAGGAAGTGTGAGTACAGGTCAGTCAGGGTCTTGGGCAGCTCTCCTCTCTGGTCTTGTGGTCAAACATGTGGTCCAGACTGTAGCAGTGATCCAGCAGAAGACTGGGATCAGCACATGATGTGGAGGCTCCTGGAGGTCTTGATGTGTGAGATGATTCTGCTGGACAGATCTTCATCACTGACTCTCCTCCTGAAGTACTCCTCCTTCTGAGCGTCAGTGAAGCCTCGTACTCTGTGACCCTGTCACCGTGAAGGAGGGATCTGATTGGCTGCTGCAGGTTGGAAGTTATCCAGATGAGAGCGCGAGGAAGCAGATTCCCCTTGATGAGGCTTGTCAACAGCACGCTGACTGATACTCCTGTGTGACATCAGACACGCTCTTTGTTGTTGAAATCCAGTGAAAGTCTGCTTTCCCCAGGCCGTCAAAGTGAAACGAAGTTTACAGCAGCGAGCTTCTCTGCTGTGACCTTCTGTAATGTTGGATGGAAAACATGGAGCAGCGTGAGAAGACTGAACCGCTCATCTTTGATCAAGTTCAGCTCCCTGAACGAAGCGAGAGCAGAACCACCAGACTGACATCTTGGTTCTCCGAGCCCTCTGCCCAGTCCAGAGTGAACTTCAGCACTGAGAAGGTTTTTCCAACGCCAGCGACGCCGTTGGTCAGAACGACTCTGATGTGTCTCTGTTGGTCAGGTAAGGCTTTAAAGATGTCGTGGCATTTGATGGGAGTGTCATGGAGGGTCTCCTTCTTCTTGGAAGCTGTCTCAAGCTGCCTCACCTCATGTTGGGTATGAACCTCTTCACTCTGTCCCTCTGTGTGTAGAGCTCAGTGTAGATCCTGTTGAGGAGGGTTCCACTTCCTGTTTCATCACTTCCTTCAGTCACACGTTCACATCTGGTCTTCAGACTGATCTTATGTTCATCTAAAACCTCCTGCAGACCACCACTCACTGAAACAGAGAAAGACGTTTGAGACAAAACAAAGAAAATCTGCTGATTATTTCATCAGCAATAAAAAAGTGATGGATAGAAGAATATCTAGAGAAGGAAATGGACAGTCTTACTTTGGACAGTGCTGGTCTGACTGGCTGTCTGCAGTCCACGTCTTGTTCTGGATCGTTCTCCACACTGGGGACAGGAGGAGTCTCCTGATGAAGCGACTGGTCCCAGTATGAGGTGATGCAGTGTCTTCAGAACCAGTGTCCACAGCTGGTAGAGACCGGATCCTTCAGGACGTCCTGACACCAAACACCGCAGGACGGCTGCTCCTCCACAGGAACATGCTCCTCTTCCTCTCTCTGTGAAGACATTTCTTTATCACTCAGATGATTTGTTGACTGTTGGTGACAAAGATCAAGATTTGGACGACACTGTCTGGAAGCTCAGATGTTCACACAGTAAAAGTGTCGTTACTTTTCTGTTTTTGAATTCAGCTTTCAGTCTGTGATGAAGATGATTTGATTTCATGAACATTCATTAACAGCTTTTCTTATCTGACTGTCTTCATTAACTTTCAGTCATCTGCCTGTCGTTTGTTATTCATACAAACTCAGCACTTCCTGCAGCTCTTTCACAATAAAAGTCCTCCATTAAAGAGAGCTGATGATCCTTCACTGTTTCACTTTGAGCAGCTCAGCTTGAGTTATTTAGGTTTAAACTGAGGTTAGAAGTCTCTAAATAACTGTGGTAGACCAGCAGTGTACTGTAAGACACACAGCATGTCTGCATCATGAAGACAAATCTTTGAATCTTCATCCTCAATGCATCATCTTCATCAGGTCAGTTTACAGTAAAAACAGTCTCTTACTTTGTGTCTGGGGTTCCAGGTTCTTCACTGAAGTCTGGAGGTTCTTCTTTGGACCGGTCACTCTTCATAGACAGACAGATGGATCCTGGAGACTCTGCTCTGTCCTCCTCTTCCTCCATCTTCTGGACTTCAGTCAGTCTGAGAGCTGAAACAAGTTTCACTTGAAATCACCATTCCCTTCAAATGATGTTCAGGACATTTTAATGTGGCCGTCAATAATCTCAGAGACAAGTGAAGAAGGGCTTTCTATGCTCTGAAACATTCTTTAAATATGATGTACCTGTTAGAATCTGGCTCCACATATTCACATCTAAGTTGAAACCATCATACTGTAGGGTAGTGAAGTGTAGGGTCTCTCATCAATCAAGAATCCAGAGAAACATGTGACAAACAGCCAATAGAAAGCCGGTAAGAGCATTCTCAGTGCACAGGAAACCCCCCAACAATGAATGCAGAGCTGAACTCGCCAAGGTCAACTTTAATAGGACCAAAAAAGAGCCAATCAATTCTACATCACTGATCAAAGGAGTGAGCCCAACTCCTCCATTACAGCTCCACACACACACACACACCACACACACACCACAATCACACACACACACACACGCGCACGCGCGCACCACACACACCACACACACAGGATAATATCTATGTTATTGAACTTAATGAATTGGTTTTATTTCCTAATCTCGTTAATGAGTTGTTTATTTGGACTCTTTGGTAATATTGATTATTTTCCATAAAACTCGATGAACTGAATTTATAACAGCGTTGCAAGATCTCGCGGAGATGCTGCTGCTGCTGCTGAGACAGACGGGTGTCGATCAAAGTTGAATTTCTCTGATTGGTCGCTGTGAAAAATCTTTTTAGTGTCACAATGTTCACAAGTTTCTTCACCTCTCTGAAAACACACTGACGGGCACCAGTTACACGGTCACTCGTTGAACCGAAACCACCGGCGAGTCGGAGAAAGTAGAGTAGTTTGTGTTGAGACATAATAAAATAATGTATAAATCAAATGTTGGATTAACACTACCCTGCCTCAGCCTTCACTTCTCCTCCTTCTGCTCCGTCACCGAGAAATGGAGCCTGGACAAACGAAACTTGAATTTCGGAATACGTTCCCTCCCTGTTTTGTCCTTCCAGGAATCACATGACACACACGTGTGTTTTGTGTGTGTGTGTGTGTGTGTGTGGTGTGTTTGTGTGTGTGTGTGTGGTATTGAAGTGAAATGCAGAGTATGTCAAGAGATGCTGGCTGCGACCTCCACCTGTCAGGCCCGGAATGAACGGGATACATTTCAAAATAAAACTGCAGACCTCCACTGTCAGGCCCGGAATGAAGGATACATTTCAAAATAAAACTGCAGACCTCCACTGTCAGGCACCTACCCTCCGCTTGCAGGCCCGGGAATGAACGGGATACATTTCAAAATAAAACTGCAGACCTCCACTTTCAGGCCCGGAAGCAAGGACACATTTCAAATAAATCGTTGAATTTGTTAATGCACTTCCGTTGATTGTTTCCTCACAAATGCAATTAATAGTAACAATGACATAAAATCTTTCAATTCCCGGTCTATTGTATATATGTTTTTATAGTAAAACTATTTTCTGGATCTGGTTATTATAGACCAGACATGTCCAAAGTCCGGCCCCCACTCTTCATCTCCTTCAGTGTGTTGTGGCTCTCTGGATGATTTCTGGACTGTTGTCTGTTTGACCCGCAGGCCTCCTAAGAGTCTCTGGTTGGACTCCAGAGAGAGGCCATGAAGGAAGCGAACAAAAGGTCCAGGTGACCATTTTTACTGAAGGGATTTCTCCATGGCTTCTTAGGAAGACATCAGGGTGGAGTAATTCTCCCCTCCTCCTTCTTCTCTGTCAGGAAGTCCTTCAGCACCTCTGTCTTCTTGTTGGTGTAACAGTGGAACAGGTAGACTGCAGCCAGAAACTCCTGAACGCTCAGATGAACAAAGCAGTAGACTGTTTTCTGGAAGATCACACTCTCTCTTTTGAAGATCTTTGTGCAAACTCCTGAGTACACCGAGGCCTCTGTGACATCCAGACCACACTGCTCCAGGTCTTCTTGGTAGAACATGATGTTTCCTTTCTCCAGTTGTTCAAACCAGCCTCCCCAGCTTCAAAAGAACTCCCTGTCAGCCCCGTCAGCTCCTGTGGACTCGTCTCATGTCCTTCATCGTACTTCTTCTTCTTCCTCTTTGTCTGAACCAGCAGGAAGTGTGAGTACAGGTCAGTCAGGGTCTTGGGCAGCTCTCCTCTCGGGTCTGTGTCAACATGTGGTCTAGAACTGTAGCAGTGATCCAGCAGAAGACTGGGATCAGACTCATGATGTGGAGGCTCCTGGAGGTCTTGATGTGTGAGATGATTCTGCTGGACAGATCTTCACCACTGACTCTCCTCCTGAAGTACTCCTCCTTCTGAGCGTCAGTGAAGCCTCGTACTTCTGTGACCCTGTCAACACGTGAAGGAGGATCTGATTGGCTGCTGCAGGTCTGGAAGTACCAGATGAGAGCCGAGGGAAGCAGATTCCCCTTGATGAGGCTTGTCAACAGCACGCTGACTGATGACTCCTGTGTGACATCAGACACGAGCCTTTGTTGTTGAAATCCAGTGAAATTCTGCTTTCATCAGGCCGTCAAAGATGAACAGAAGTTTACAGACAGCGAGCTTCTCTGCTGTGACCTTCTGTAATGTTGGATGGAAAACATGGAGCAGCGTGAGAAGACTGAACCGCTCATCTTTGATCAAGTTCAGCTCCTGAACGAGAGCAGAACCACCAGACTGACATCTTGGTTCTCCGAGCCCTCTGCCCAGTCCAGAGTGAACTTCAGCACTGAGAAGGTTTTCCAACGCCAGCGACGCCGTTGGTCAGAACGACTCTGAGTGTCTCTGTTGGTCAGGTAAGGCTTTAAAGATGTCGTGGCATTTGATGGGAGTGTCATGGAGGGTCTCCTTCTTCTTGGAAGCTGTCTCAAGCTGCCTCACCTCATGTTGGGTATGAACCTCTTCACTCTGTCCCTCTGTGATGTAGAGCTCAGTGTAGATCCTGTTGAGGAGGGTTCCACTTCCTGTTTCATCACTTCCTTCAGTCACACGTCACATCTGGTCTTCAGACTGATCTTATGTTCATAAAACCTCCTGCAGACCACCACTCACTAAAACAGAGAAAGTTTGAGACAACAAAGAAAATGGACATCTGCGATTATTTCATCAGCAATAAAAAAGTGATGGATAGAAGAATATCTAGAGAAGGAAATGGACAGTCTTACTTTGGACATGCTGGTCTGACTGGGCTGTCTGCAGTCCACGTCTTGTTCTGGATCGTTCTCCACACTGGGGACAGGAGGAGTCTCCTGATGAAGCAGACTGGTCCCAGTATGAGGTGATGCAGTGTCTGCAGAACCAGTGTCCACAGACTGGTAGAGACCGGATCCTTCAGGACGTCCTGACACCAAACACAGCAGGACGGCTGCTCCTCCACAGGAAAATGACTCCTCTTCCTCTCTCTGTGAAGACATTTCTTATCACTCAGATGATTTGTTGACTGTTGGTGCAAAGATCAAGATTTGGACGACACTGTCTGGAAGCTCAGATGTTCACACAGTAAAAGTGTCGTTACTTTTCTGTTTGAATTCAGCTTTCAGTCTGTGATGAAATGATTGATTTCATGAACATTCATTAACACTTTCTTATCTGACTGTCTTCATTAACTTTCGTCATCTGCCTGTCGTTGTTATTCAACAAACTCAGCACTTCCTGCAGCTCTTTCACAATAAAAGTCCTCCATTAAAGAGAGCTGATGATCCTTCACTGTTTCACTTTGAGCAGCTCAGCTTGAGTTATTTAGGTTTAAACTGAGGTTAGAAGTCTCTAAATAACTGTGGTAGACCAGCAGTGTACTGTAAGACACACAGCATGTCTGCATCATGAAGACAAATCTTTGAATCTTCATCCTCAATGCATCATCTTCATCAGGTCAGTTTACAGTAAAAACAGTCTCTTACTTTGTGTCTGGGGGTCCAGGTTCTTCACTGAAGTCTGGAGGTTCTTCTTTGGACCGGTCACTCTTCATAGACAGACAGATGGACCTGGAGACTCTGCTCTGTCCTCCTCTTCCTCCATCTTCTGGACTTCAGTCAGTCTGAGAGCTGAAAACAAGTTTCACTTGAAATCACCATTCCCTTCAAATGATGTTCAGGACATTTTAATGTGGCCGTCAATAATCTCAGAGACAAGTGAAGAAGGGCTTTCTATGCTCTGAAACATTCTTTAAATATAGATGTACCTGTTAGAATCTGGCTCCACATATTCACATCTATAGTTGAACCAATCATACTGTAGGGTAGTGAAGTGTAGGGTCCTCTCATCAATCAAGAATCCAGAGAAACATGTGACAAACAGCCAATAGAAAGCCTGTAAGAGCATTCTCAGTGCACAGGAACACCCCCAACAATGAATGCAGAGCTGAACTCGCCAAGTTCAACTTTTAATTAGATCCAAAAAAGAGCCAATCAAATTCTACAATCACTGATCAAAGGAAGTGAGCCCAACTCCTCCATTAGTCACACACACACACACACACACACACACACACACACACACATCACATCACACACACACACACACACACCACACACCGCGCACACGCGCACACACACACACACACACACACACGAGGATAATATCTATGTTATTGAACTTAATGAATTGGGTTTTTATTTCCTAATCTCGTTAATGAGTTGTATTATTTGTGATCTTTGGTAATATTGATTATTTTCCAATAAAACTCGACTGAACTGAATTTATAACAGCGTTGCAAGATCTCGCGAGAGATGCTGCTGCTGCTGCTGAGACAGACGGGTGTCGATCAAAGTTGAATTTCTCTGATTGGTCGCTGTGAAAAATCTTTTAGGTGTCACAATGTTCACAAGTTTCTTCACCTCTCTGAAAACACACTGACGGGCACCAGTTAACACGGTCACTCGTTGAACCGAAACACCGGCGAGTCGGAGAAATGAAGTAGTTTGTGTTGAGACATTAATAAAATAATGTAAAAACAAATGGTGATTAACACTCACCCTGCTCAGCCTTCACTTCCCTCCTTCTGCTCCGACCGAGAAATGGGAGCCTGGACAAACGAAACTTGAATTTCAGGAATAACGTTCCCCCTGTTTGTCCTTACAGGAAATCACATGACACACACGTGTGTGTGTGTGTGTGTGTGTGTGTGTGGTGTGTGTGTGGTGTGTGTGTGTGTGTGTGTGTGTGATTGAAGTAAA
>NC_040033.1:8959588-8965919 GCF_000972845.2 Larimichthys crocea | reverse complement strand
TGGAATCTGGTTCATGTTCTTGCAGTGCTGAAAAGTGTGCAGTATTGGGTTGGGACTGCGACAGGTGTCTTTCAAACAGTTTCAGCTTGGTTCCAAAGGCTTTGATGTGTGAATATAGTTGGCTTATGACTGCGTCTGGTCCCTGGAGACTGGTGTTGAGGGCATTGAGGTGCTTTGTATTCAAACTAGGAAACCCAAATCGGCCAGCCACACAGGGTCACTTAGTTCTTGCATAGGTTGTCCCTTTTCAGCCAAAAACTCACCGATTTGCTGCCTAAGCGAGTAAAAGCGCGACAGTGCAGAACCTCGACTGAGCCATCGCACGTCAGTGTGATAGACAACATCTCCATATTCCGCATGAATCTCGCTTAGAAACTGTTGAAACTGACGGTGGCATAGCGCTCTGGAGCGGATAAAGTTAATCGTTTTTATCACTGGTTTCATAACATGTTCGTATTGGAGATGTTTGGCACATAAAACTTGCTGATGAATGATGCAATGGAGTTTTACAGCGTTACCCCCTTCTTCACTTACTTTGTTACTTATTAGTGTTGCTAATCCACTTCGTTCGCCAGTCATGGATGGTGCGCCATCCGTAATAATCCCAGAAATTTTATTCCACGGGAGTTCCATGTCATCCACGGCAGCGCAAACAGAAGAGAATAAGTCTGTTCCTCTTGTTTGACTTTTCAGGCTCCGGAGGTCAAGTAGTTCTTCAGTAACGTTCATTTCATTGTCCACTCCCCTCAAAAAAATAAGTAACTGAGCAGTGTCCGAGGCGTCTGTGCTTTCGTCGCAAGCCGCGAAAAAAAGTCAAACTCCCTTCCTTTGACTCAATTGTCTTTTGATGTCTGATGACACTTCTTCAATTCTGCGTGCCACAGTGTTACGTGCCAGGCAGACTTTGGCAAACTCTTGCTGCTTCTCAGGACAGATTTTCTTCACAATAGTCATCACGCAGTCTTTGAGAAATTCACCCTCAGTGAAAGGTTTGGAATGCTTTGCGATCAGCGCTGCTACCTCGTAACTAGCCTTTGTGGCATTCTCATTTGACTCTCGGGCTCTTGCAAAATACTGCTGCTGTGAGATTAAACTAGCTTCAAGCTGCTTCAATTTCTCGCTGCGTTCCTTCCCTGTAATCTTGTCGTACATGTCAGCGTCTAGCTTTTGGTAATGTCGCTTGACATTATACTCTTTAAAAACAGCCACTGTCTCTTTGCAAATGAGGCAGACACAGTTGTTGCGTATTTCAGTGAAGAAATAGTCCAATTTCCATCCATCCTTGAAGCGTCGACCCTCGCAGTCAACTTTCCTTTTTTTGTTGATTGTCGCCATTTTGACATTGGCGGCAAAGGTCACTTTGCTGCCCTACAGTGGGTAAATGAGGAACAGCATTTAGTGTGCAAGCTGCTTCATATGCTGGTAACAGTACTGCTACCCAAGCTGTGCGCGTGCGCAAGTGCGCACAACGTGCGGGCCAGACGTTACTGATTTTATGACAGAGGCAGAGGGCCGGATGAAATTTGACCATGGGCCGCATTTGGCCCCATGATATCTCTCCTGACAGAAGCATCAACATCTTCCACTGTCTGATGGAGATGAACGATGACTCAGTCCATCAGGAGATCCAAGAGTTCCTGAAGTCAGAGAACAGATCAGAGAAGGAACTCTCTGAGATCCACTGCTCAGCTCTGGCCTACATGCTGCAGATGTCAGAGGAGGTTCTGGATGAGTTGGACCTGAACAAGTTCAACACATCATGGGAGGGACGACTGAGACTGATTCCAGCTGTGAGGAACTGCAGAAAGGCTGTGTAAGTCCAGATGTGATGAACCTTATAAATCAGTGCAGATTAGTAGTTTAGCTCTTCAGATATTCACAATATAAAATTCAAGTGTTCCACTTGTTTATTACAGAAACTGTGTCTATCACAGATTTCTCACAGATGTTCTTGAGCTGTGAGAACATCAGATGTAGATTTTCAGCTGGTTGTTTGTAGCTGTCAAGTTAATGAAGACAGTTATTCTGTTTATTTCTAATGATCGTTACATTTTCCAGTGTTGTCTTTGTGTATCGTCCTTTGGGTGATGGAGGCCACATGCAAACCTGGTAAAACACATGAAGGACTTCAGAGGTCGTGGTTGAAGTTTTATCACAGCAGCATTGGATCACAACATGTAACAGTATTTTACAGTGATCAGTGAATGCAGTGAAGTCATATTACCTGAGCAGGTTCTGTCTGATGTTTCACCACGATGCTGAGAAGTTTCAAATAAGATCTGTATCATCTTCTACAGAACTGCTTTCATTGCTGTCATAGTTTTCACAGTGAGCACAGAGGATGTTAGGGGATGCCACCCCCAAAGAAACAAACCGCTCCAATCAAAGGTTCTAATTAACATTATTTCAATAAGACGAGACTCATTCTGTCATTTGTAACTGCTCTGTATATATTCTGCTGTGTCTTTAAAGCACTTTGTTTTTTAAAACAGCTGTAAAAAATAATAGAAACAAAAATAAAAGAATTAGAAAAGGAATACTACCAATCAGGTTCCCAGGACACCCATCAAAGATTACTTTACAATACAACGAAATCTCTATAACAAGAGCTTTATCAAGTTTACTTCGACTTAAACAGACATTCTATGATCAAGGGGAAAAACCAGGCCAAGTGCATGGCGCATCATACAACTTCAGAATGAAAGACTTATCACATCACTACAAAACGGTAATAATGAAAACATTGTTGACCCAATTGAAATAAATGAAAATTTCCTGAAAATTTTATGAAAACCTTTATAGCTCAGAAATAGGTCCAAATACGTCTGAAATTTTACATTTCCTGGACAAAATCCAAATTCCCCAAATATCAGAAGTAATTAAAGGAGAACGGGAGAAAGAGATAACGTTAATGGAACTATCTATGGCCACTGACAGTATCACAAGGAATCCTTGCAACATCATTAAGGGGAGCACTAATCACTGTATTGCCAAAACCAGGCAAACCAAATAACAAATGTCAAAACTTTAGGCCAATCAGTCTCTTAAACGTGGATTTAAATTTTTTTTGTAAAATAGCCAGGAGACTGGAGAAAATAATTCCAAATATTATTGACAAAGATCAAAATGGTAGACAAGGCTTCCATAATGTTAGGAGAATCCTAAATATACTATTTGAGGAGAGGGGAGCAGTAGATACAGCATTACTGTCATTGGATACTGAGTAGAATAGCTTTATTTATTTGAAATCCTCAGATGTTTTGGCTTTGGAGAAAACTTTAATAAATGGATAACACTATTATATACAGAACCATATGCTGAAATAATGATCCCCTATCTCCTCTCCTCTTTATTATGGCTATAGAACCACTGACAATAGCAGTAAGAACACACCAAAATATAACAGGTATATCAATTGGACGACAGGAACACCGTCTGGCTCTATTTGCAGATGACGTAATAATATTCCTTAAAAAGTTGAAAAAATCCACTTCTGAATTATTAGAACTCCTTAATATATTTGGGAAAACCTCAGGATATAAATTAAACAAATTAAAATCATCAATAATGCTTTTAAATCAGTTAGAAAGTAAAACCTTCCTAAAACAGCCACTCAATTTAAAATTGTGGACTGCTTTACATATCTATGTATTCAAATTGTCCCACAACTTAAACATATTGTAGCCAGTAATTATGATACACTACTACAAGAAATCTCAAAATTATTGGAAAGGTGGACTCCCATACCTATGTCACTAATAGGAAAAATAAATGTCCTTAAAATGAATATAATGCCCAAATTGTTGTATTTGTTTCAAAACCTTCCACTTCCTCCTCCAAGCAACCTGTTCACTCGGCTTAAAGGACTGTTTGTTAGATTCTTGTGGAATAATAGACGTCCCCGGACACGACTATCACTACTGTATTTACCTTATGACAGAGGGGGACCTGCCCTCTCTGGTACTATTGGGCTGCTCAATTAAGAACAATCTTGTTTTACTTTGTAGAAAGAGATGTTCCTCTCTGGAAAGGAATGGAAGAACTACAGCTAGAGCTTCCCCTCCCAGTATACCTGTACTCAGCAAACACTAGAATCCTCAAAAAACCCCACAAAAAACCCTATTGTGAAAAATATGATCGTAGTGTGGCATAAAGTTAAAAAATATCTTTAGAGAAACAGCCACCCTCTCTATTTTCAGTCCTATAAGGGGTAATTACTCCTTTCCTCCAGGTAAAACGGATGGGGGGTTCAAATCTACTACTAAAGGACTGGCAAAAATAGGAGACCTTTAGAACTCACAAAAAGTGCTGATGTTATTTGGAGAAATAGCTGATAAATTTAATATACCCTGTAACCATTTTTTTAAATACCTATAGTTCATTTCATTAGAACACACCAAAACCAAACAATATGCATCCCTGAAAAGTTTACTGTAGAAAAATTAATGAATATGGATTGCCTAGAGAGGGGTCTAATATCCAAAATATATAAATGTCTAGTAGATGGAAGTACAGAAACATCAGCAGGGCGGCTGGGGGCATGGAGGGAAGATCTACAGGAGGACATCCCAATAGAAAAGTGGGGCGAGGCATGAACTCGAGCACAATCAAGAACTACTAACACACACCTGAAAATACTACAGTACAACTGGTTGATGCGAACATATATCACTCCTTCACAAATACAACATATGTGCTATACCAGATATTTGTGTTAAATGTGAGAAGGAAAAGGGTACATTTTTCGACTGTATCTGACAATGTAGAAAAATGCAAAAATTCGGGCAAGAAAATGTGCAATGTATTCAAAATTTTTTACAAATTCAAATACCCCTAGTCCCACATTTGTTTATATTTGGTCTATATCCAGATAATTTGAAGTTTAAAAAACATCAACGAATATTTTTAGATTTAAGTGTGTTAATGGCAAAGAGAGTAATAGCCCTCTCATGGAAAAAACACCAGTAGCCCAAGTGTGAAGAGATGGTTGTCTGAACTGTCTTCAACTCTCCCTTTAGAGAAAATTACATATACAATAAGACACGAACAACATAATTTCCACCAGATCTGGGACCCCTTTATTAGCTATGTATTGAGGACTGACTTGTCTCATGTCATGGAAGCACCTGGGGACATGTAAACAGTAGTGCCTTGCAGTACTTAATATCACAGAAATATGTTTGTTTTAATATTATTTATTTTTTCTTATATACAAGGAACTCGCTAACCTGATTCCCAACCAAGAATTTGAACCCCCCTCAGAGAGGGAAGCCTAAATGTAACTATGTTTTGTCTCCCTTCATCTGTAAGTGTTGCCTTCAGCCTCAAGCGGAGCACACGGTCTGAGCGCGTGCCACAGTGACGCGCGGAGAGCATAAAAGAAAGGAGAGGGGACGGGGGGTTCAGACACAGGGCACAGGCCGCCCCCGGAAACCAATAAGCCGCGTTAAAGAGACGGGAGATATTAGTAAAAGAGTAGATATAGTTGGCCCAACGCGTAGTGAGTTGGTTTTTATTTATATTGGAACGTTATCACAATAATAACAACACAGAGTTCTACACGATGGTGCCAGACATTTACCAGTGCAATTAAGGCAAGACCAACAAATCCGTGCGGGAAATTGCATACACCAGCTAACTTGTTAGTATTAGAGTCTGAACACATTATGGAAAACTGCAGAAAAATATTCAATGATTCCACTGTTGATTCCTGCAACAAGAACCTCACCTCTCTAAAGATGGAATGAGACAGAATGAGACATCTACTTGAGCAATGACTTGGCAGACACATAGCCAATCAAGTTAATAACAAAAAAAAATATTGAAGAGTTGTTCCGAGCTGGTCAGTGGGAAAACTCTGCGACTTCTAATCAATGTATTTTGATGGTTTTGCCCATAAGTATGCCTGATTGTTGGCCCATTTTTGCCAAACTGGAGGCTGGCAAGCGCTTCCCTCAGTAATGGCCAAAGTTAAAAAATTGTTGTCCCCATTAGTGGTGACACAAACACATGAATAAAACAGTTGCACTTTAACTTTGGCAGTTGGCATGTTAAATCGAGAACGCTAGGGGAAGAGATATATATATATATATAATATATAATGCAAATTAAATAAATATTCCTCAATGTTTTTACAATTTCTTTTAAATAAGCCCAATGACCCCTTTATTAGCTATGTACGGGACTGATGTGATGGACGTGCCCTGGGGACAGGTAAACAGTAGTGCTTTGCAGTATTAATATCACAGAAATATGTTTGTTTTTAATATATATATATAATTATTTCTTTTTTTTTTTTTTTTTTTTTCTTATACAAGGAACTCGCTAACCT